>NC_091167.1:44374311-44399311 GCF_040958095.1 Procambarus clarkii | reverse complement strand
AGAGAGGAAGAGAGAGAGAGGAAGAGAGAGAGGAAGAGAGAGGAAGAGAGAGGAAGAGAGAGGAAGAGTGAGGCAGAGTGAGGCAGAGCGAGAACGAGAGCAAGGGAGGGAAAACGAGAGCAAGTGAGGGCGAGGGAGAGTGAGACAGAAAGATAGAGATAATCGTAGTCACAGCCTTCGTATAAGTTACAGAGTGACGCTGCCACCACCCTGAGTTACCGGACAGGGGACCGGAGTGAGGTTCGTAGGTCTTGCAGGTGGAATAACCTACCTGGACAGGTGTAGGGGACAATTGAACGGTACCAGGATCCTGACCTGTCACTCGAATAATCCTGACCACTTGGGAACTATAGAGTACACAAGAATAAGGCGGGACACACCCACTACTAACACCTCAACACGGGACGGACGGGAGGAGGAGTACTGGATAATTACGGACACTAGGTCACTAGGGCAAAAGGGGACGGTAGGCCCAATATCACTAAGACAAGGAACCATTCATACACATTTAATAACACTTGCCAATATATGACTTTATTTGGAATAATTATACAGGCACTTCCCTAACTCTTTCCTACCAGAGGCAAAGAGTACCTGAATGGTGTGCTTTAGTTTAAGAGAGCCGTGCTTACTCGTATGGTGTTCCACCGTTCTCCTGGAGATGATGTTCCCTCCTGGAGTCCACTCACACCGTCCTACTGGGCGTCACCCACTCTACTGTTCCCTTCCCTGACCTCCTGCTCCCCAGCTGAACATGAGGGTTTGCATGTGATGTGGAGGAGTTTATCCCTGTAGTTTATCATGACGGCATCAACTCTGACCTCCTCGTGATTCGGTGACCGTTGACCTGTCCCCATGGTTAACTTGTACAGAGGTGTAACTTTTACATTGTCTGCCGCCACCTGACTGGCGCCGCAACCCGTTCTCGCACTTTCGTATAGTCAATATTGACTTATTAAATACGTGCATATGGAGAGTGCAAATATTACAATTATTACTTAACCTATTATAGGTATAGGTAATTACAATTATTACTTAACCTATTATAGGTATAGGTAATTACAATTATTACTTAACCTATTATAGGTATAGGTAATTACAATTATTACTTAACCTATTATAGGTATAGGTAATTACAATTATTACTTAACCTATTATAGGTATAGGTAATTACAATTATTACTTAACCTATTATAGGTATAGGTAATTACAATTATTACTTAACCTATTATAGGTATAGGTAATTACAATTATTACTTAACCTATTATAGGTATAGGTAATTACAATTATTACTTAACCTATTATAGGGTTAAGAAGCACCTCAAGGTTAAGAAGCACCTTGAAGCACCTCAAGGTAAGGTAGGTATAGGTTAAGTAATAATTGTAATTACGAAGCAATAAGATGCTTATCTTAACATACTAAGAAGGTTAGGTAAGGTCGGTGTTTTCTATGAAGCTTTTCAAGGTAAACTAGTATGTTTAGTATGTCACATATGCACGTATTTAATAAGTCAATATTGACTGTAAGAAAGTGCGAGAACGGGTTGGGCGCCGCGCCTGTGAGTTGTTCATACTCCACGTGGCTTGTTCATGTTGTACGACTATGTACTGCTCTCTTGTTACATCCTGCCTCACTACCACCAACTGGTGAAACTGAGCGAGCCATGTCCTGCCTCACCACCACCAACTGGTGAAAGTGAGCGAGCCATGTCCTGCCTCACCACCACCAACTGGTGAAAGTGAGCGAGCCATGTCCTGCCTCACCACCACCAACTGGTGAAAGTGAGTGAGCCATGTCCTGCCTCACCACCACCAACTGGTGAAAGTGAGCGAGCCATGTCCTGCCTCACCACCACCAACTGGTGAAAGTGAGCGAGCCATGTCCTGCCTCACCACCACCAACTGGTGAAAGTGAGCGAGCCATGTCCTGCCTCACCACCACCAACTGGTGAAAGTGAGCGAGCCATGTCCTGCCTCACCACCACCAACTGGTGAAAGTGAGCGAGCCATGTCCTGCCTCACCACCACCAACTGGTGAAAGTGAGTGAGCCATGTCCTGCCTCACCACCACCAACTGGTGAAAGTGAGCGAGCCATGTCCTGCCTCACCACCACCAACTGGTGAAAGTGAGTGAGCCATGTCCTGCCTCACCACCACCAACTGGTGAGAGTGAGCGAGCCATGTCCTGCCTCACCACCACCAACTGGTGAAAGTGAGTGAGCCATGTCCTGCCTCACCACCACCAACTGGTGAAAGTGAGCGAGCCATGTCCTGCCTCACCACCACCAACTGGTGAAAGTGAGCGAGCCATGTCCTGCCTCACCACCACCAACTGGTGAAAGTGAGCGAGCCATGTCCTGCCTCACCACCACCAACTGGTGAAAGTGAGCGAGCCATGTCCTGCCTCACCACCACCAACTGGTGAAAGTGAGTGAGCCATGTCCTGCTTCACCACCACCAACTGGTGAAAGTGAGCGAGCCATGTCCTGCCTCACCACCACCAACTGGTGAAAGTGAGCGAGCCATGTCCTGCCTCACCAACAAACAATACCGCTGTGACAGACTCCGCGGCTGGCGTACACCATTGGCTACTGTTAATGTTGGCGGCAATCAATATGTAGCTAACGCCTCACTTGTTGAACCGTGTACGAAACAGTAATTGTTACTTAGCTGCCAGCTGCTCTTGTTGCTGTGATGGTAGTCTCCGCGGACGCCCGCATCTAACCCCACGCAACACTACTCAGTTACTCTCAAACTTTCACCCGTCTGCAATGTTGTTCTGTGAGCACTGGATCCTGGGACATCTTGGGCTCCGATAACACTGGTGCATTTCTGCGCCATGTCTCTCCCTCCCGCACAGCCAAAATACATTTTCTCACCCCATCTCTCTGCTCTATCCCGTCCATAGAAGCGTTGCCCCCTCTCCCTTTTCTCTCCCCCTCCATTCAGGAATCCCCCTCTCTGGTCCTCCTCTCCCGCCACTTCAAACCCCGCTTCCCTCTTTCCCACCTACAACAACAGAATCAACCCTCCTTTCCCTTCCCTGCCACCATTTGGGCACGAGTGAAACATGCTCCAAATGATTTTTTTTACCTCCCAGATGGCACTTTCCTCTCAGATGGTACTTTCCTCTTAGATGGCACTTTCCTCCCCATGTCCCAGATTGCACTTTCCTCCCAGATGGCCCGTCCTCCCAATATACGCCACATACGCCGCCCACATCATTACACGTCTATACAATTCAATGGCTAGAAACGTCATGTTCTACCGGCAGGCTGCGAGGACACTGATCCTCAGAACTACATCATGGTAACATGATGTAGTAAAAGGTAAAACTTAACGGTTAAAGATCACGATCAAGCAAACATTGCTACAGCCATTAAACTTATCTGGAACATACATGGAGAGGGTTTTGGGAGTTCTTCTACTCCCCGGCCTGAGGCCAGGCTTTATAACTAACTTATAGAGAGGATAACGAGAACCTGCCATCCCTGCAAGTGAAGAACAGGGGTACCATAGGCACAATCAGAGAACACTGTATAAACATCAGAGGTCCACGGTTGTTCATCATCCTCCCAGCGAGTATAAGAAATATTGCCGGAACAACCGTGGACATCTTCAAGAGAAAACTAGATAGTTTCCTTCAAGGAGTGCCGGACCAACCGGGCTGTGGTGGGTATGTGGGCCTGCGGGCCGCTCCAAGCAACAGCCTGGTGGACCAAAGCTCTCACAAGTCAAGTCTGGCCTCGGGCCGGGCTTGGTGAGTAGAAGAACTCCCAGAACGCCATCAAGCAGGTATCAAGCAGGTAACCTTCAACACAAGGGATGCCACACTAATGACGGCACTCGTCAACACTCGTGTTGGCTCGCACGGATTACTCTCGGCCCGAGCAACGGGGATGTCCGTGCTGTCCCTCTCAAGGCAAGCGACATTTTAGAGCTTGAGATCCTTAACTGTGTGTGAGCAGATATAATTAACTGCATGCATATTATCATAAAAATCTCCATTGAAAAAATATAAAATATTGCCGTGAGGTCTTATTTGTAGTGAGGATGATGCAACACATCCTCCAGCCTAAGCAATAAGTCAAATATTGACTTAGCTTTACTTAGTGCAGTTTGTTTTACTTATTCAACAGACACCTAACTGACATGAAGAATTTTCCGTACGGTATGATACCTGGTTGATACCTGGTTGATGGGGTTCTGGGAGCTCTTCTACTCCCCAAGCCCGGCCCGAGGCCAGGCTCGATTTGTGAGTTTGATCCACCAGGCTGTTGCTTGGAGCGGCCCGCAGGCCCACATACCCACCACAGCCCGGTTGATCCGGCACTTCTCTTAGAAAACAGTCCAGTTTCCTTTTGAAGATGTCCACGGTTGTTCCAGCAATATTTCTTATAGTCGCTGGGAGGACGTTGAACAACCGCGGACCTCTGATGTTTATACAGTGTTCTCTGATTGTGCCTATGGCACCTCTGCTCTTCACTGGTTCAATCCTGCATTTTCAATCAATCTATTTTCAATCAATCCTGCATTTGTATCAAGTATATATATGACTTATACATTGTGAGTCTCACAGGCCTTTGTTTCGATAATTGGGTGTGATGGTGTTTATGTTCAACGCCAGACAGAACATAGGAACAATGAAGCACTGAAACACTGAGACCCACTCAACCACTCAAAGCTGTACTCCTGGCAATACAAATGACCGACCTCACGAGAGATCTCATAACATACTCATAATATATCGGCACCTTAAAGTTGCAACATACGAGAATGAACGACATGGTACTTGTAAATCAAATCAAATAAAAAGTCTGGGAGGTGGAAAGTAGTAGGTGGGAAGAAGAAAGCTTGGAGTAGAGCCATAATACAACTGGAGAACAGTGCAAACATGAGAACAACAGTGGGAGCTTTCAAGAGACACCTAGATAAGAGTCTGCTCGAGTTGCCGGAGCAGGCTGGCTGTGTGGGCCTGTGAACGCTGCGGGCTGCAAACACCAACAGTCTCCCAGATCACACAAACACCAGGGAAGGGCTGTCGGGATGGATCTCCGGGCTGTCGGGGTGGATCTCTGGGATGTCGGGGTGGATCTCCGGGCTGTCGGGGTGGATCTCCGGGCTGTCGGGGTGGATCTCTGGGATGTCGGGGTGGATCTCCGGGCTGTCGGGGTGGATCTCCGGGCTGTTGGGGTGGATCTCTGGGCTGTCGGAGTGGATCTCAGAGCTGTCGGGGTGGATCTCCGGGCTGTCGGGGTGGATCTCCGGGCTGTCGGGGTGGATCTCTGGGCTGTTGGGGTGGATCTCTGGGCTGTTGGGGTGGATCTCTGGGCTGTCGGGGTGGATCTCAGAGCTGTCGGGGTGGATCTCCGGGCTGTTGGGGTGGATCTCTGGGCTGTCGGGAAAGATCTCCGGGCTGTCGGGGTGGATCTCCGGGCTGTCGGGGTGGATCTCTGGGCTGTCGGGGTGGATCTCCGGGCTGTCGGGGTGGATCTCCGGGCTGTTGGGGTGGATCTCTGGGCTGTCGGAGTGGATCTCAGAGCTGTCGGGGTGGATCTCCGGGCTGTCGGGGTGGATCTCAGAGCTGTCGGGGTGGATCTCCGGGCTGTTGGGGTGGATCTCTGGGCTGTCGGGAAGATCTCCGGGCTGTCGGGGTGGATCTCTGGGCTGTCGGGGTGGATCTCTGGGCTGTCGGGGTGGATCTCCGGGCTGTCGGGGTGGATCTCCGGGCTGTTGGGGTGGATCTCTGGGCTGTCGGGGTGGATCTCCGGGCTGTCGGGGTGGATCTCTGGGCTGTCGGACTGGATCTCTGGGCTGTCGGGAAAGATCTCTGGGCTGTCGGAGTGGATCTCTGGGCTGTCGGAGTGGATCTCTGGGCTGTCGGAGTGGATCTCTGGGCTGTCGGGGTGGATCTCTGGGCTGTCGGGGTGGATCTCCGGGCTGTCGGGGTGGATCTCCGGGCTGTCGGAGTGGATCTCAGAGCTGTCGGGGTGGATCTCCGGGCTGTCGGGGTGGATCTCCGGGCTGTCGGGGTGGATCTCCGGGCTGTCGGGGTGGATCTCTGGGCTGTCGGACTGGATCTCTGGGCTGTCGGGAAAGATCTCTGGGCTGTCGGAGTGGATCTCTGGGCTGTCGGAGTGGATCTCAGAGCTGTCGGGGTGGATCTCCGGGCTGTTGGGGTGGATCTCCGGGCTGTCGGGGTGGATCTCTGGGCTGTCGGGGTGGATCTCCGGGCTATCGGGGTGGATATCCGGGCTGTCGGGGTGGATCTCCGGGCTGTCGGGGTGGATCTCCGGGCTGTCGGGGTGGATATCCGGGCTGTCGGGGTGGATCTCTGGGCTGTCGGGGTGGATATCCGGGCTGTCGGGGTGGATATCCGGGCTGTCGGGGTGGATTTCTCGAAGTTGTCAACTAGTATAGAAATCTACCTTACGATTTGATGGTGATGTGTCGCGCTTATTGTTATGTGGGCGTGGTTGAGGGCGGTGTGGGTGGTGGGGTGGTGGGGTGGGCGTGGTTGTGAGCGCTATGTGGGCGGTGTGAGTGGGGGTGTGGGTGCGGGTGGTGGGTGGGTGTGGTTGTGAGCGCTATATGGGCGTGGAAGTGGGCGGTGTGAGGGGGGTGTGGGTGCGGGTGGTGGGGTGGGCGTGGTTGTGAGCGCTATGTGGGCGGTGTGAGTGGGGGTGTGGGTGCGGGTGGTGGGGTGGGTGTGGTTGTGAGCGCTATATGGGCGTGGAAGTGGGCGGTGTGAGGGGGGTGTGGGTGCGGGTGGTGGGGTGGGTGCGGTTGTGAGCGCTATATGGGCGTGGAAGTGGGCGGTGTGAGGGAGGGGTGTGGGTGCGGGTGGTGGGTGGGCGTGGTTGTGAGCGCTATATGGGCGCAGAAGTGGGCGGTGTGAGGGAGGGGTGTGGGTGCGGGTGGTGGGGTGGGCGTGGTTTGCGGGCGGCCATATTGATCAGGAGGCGTTGTGTAATCCGCCGCGACGCTGTCAAACACCGTCCCCAGCGGCTCCAGTCTACCCCATTCCCAGTCACCCATTCCAACCCCTCCCTCCATCCCCCCACACCCCCATCACCACCCCCCTCACCCCCATCACCACCCCCCTCACCCCCATCACCACCCCTACATCCCCACCTCATGGCTTCTCTCTTCCACAGCCTCTCCCTCACTCACAGCCACACTCTGCTCCACACCCTCGCCTCTGTGGTGCCTGACATGAATTGATGTACAAGAATCCATTCCAGTTCCCTTGACCACTGTTCCTCCACCTGGAACATCACCAGCTGGAACATCAACAGCTGTAACATCAACAGCTGGAACATCAACAGCTGGAACATCAACAGCTGGAACATCACCAGCTGGAACATCAACAGCTGTAACATCAACAGCTGTAACATCAACAGCTGGAACATCAACAGCTGGAACATCAACAGCTGGAACATCAACAGCTGGAACATCAACAGCTGGAACATCAACAGCTGGAACATCAACAGCTGTAACATCAACAGCTGGAACATCAACAGCTGGAACATCAACAGCTGGAACATCAACAGCTGGAACATCAACAGCTGGAACATCAACAGCTGGAACATCAACAGCTGGAACATCAACAGCTGTAACATCAACAGCTGTAACATCAACAGCTGGAACATCAACAGCTGGAACATCAACAGCTGGAACATCAACAGCTGGAACATCAACAGCTGGAACATCAACAGCTGGAACATCAACAGCTGGAACATCAACAGCTGTAACATCAACAGCTGTAACATCAACAGCTGGAACATCAACAGCTGGAACATCAACAGCTGGAACATCAACAGCTGTAACATCAACAGCTGGAACATCAACAGCTGGAACATCAACAGCTGGAACATCAACAGCTGGAACATCAACAGCTGGAACATCAACAGCTGGAACATCAACAGCAGCAACATCAACAGCTCGTTATCTTTAAGTTATCTTTCGGGGCTTAACGGGAATGAGATGATTTCGGGGCTTAGCGTCCCCGCGGCCCGGTCCTCGACCAGGCCTCCTTTTTGTTACACACTCTCACAAAGCAGCCCGTAGCAGCTGTCTAACTACCAGGGACCTATTTATTGCTAGGTGAACAGGTGAAATCAGGGTGAAAGAAACTCTGCCCATTTGTTTCCACCTCCACAGGGGATCGAACACGAAACCTCAGGACTACGAATCCGGAGCGCTGTCCACTCAGCTGTCAGGCCCCCTTTAGGAGTCAGAGAAGCACAGTGCTGGCGTCACAGAAGCACAGTGCTGGCGTCACAGGAACACAGTGCTGGCGTCACAGGAGCACAGTGCTGGCGTCACAGGAACACAGTAACACCATCAGAACAGGGAACACTGTTCACGTCTACACAACAATGACTGGCTTCATGCTGGCCCCTCGTCCCCTCCACACATATGCTCATGCTACCCCCCCTACCCCCCCCCCCCAGCCCCATTGAAGCTCGCCTCTCCCCATCTCAATCACCACTATCGCTACTACCATCTGCATAACTACCTCACTTTACTACCGTGAACAACTCTTAGGGGGATGCCGCCTCCCTGGAAGGATGAACCATGTAAACGAAATTATACAAACAATCCAACCTGTTGCAGGAAGAAATGAGACACAAGGATCTCGAGGACGTTAACAGTGATAAGAAACGAATTAGATCAAATCTACACTGATGGATCTGCTAATCTTACTAATGGCAAGGCTGAGGCAGCGTAAATTGTAATTAGGAACTATGACTATTTAACGCAAGTAGAACTCAAGAGATATTTTATGGTATTAAGATACAGAGAATGAAACAGTAAAAGCACTAGTCTCTAAGGTTTGAAAATTACGCTACAAACCTATAGAAAAAAGGGCAGAGCTTCTCAGAGTAGAATTCACAGAAGGCCAGCCAGACGATACTCCATCCCATAGTGTAGTATGGGATGTACTCCATCCCATATTGTAGTATGGGATGCCGGAAATCATCGCACGGTTACCGTGCGATGATTTTCGGCTCAACATCCCCGCGGCCCTGTCCTCGACCAGGCCTTTTGATTGCTGCACCGGTCAACCAGGCTGTTGGACGCGGCTGCTCGCAGCCTGACGTATGAGTCACAGCCTGATTGATCACGTATCCTTTGGAGGTATTTGTCAAGTTCTCTCTTGAACACTGTGAGAGGTCGGCCAGTTATGCCCCTTATGTGTAGTGGACGTGTTGAACAGTCTCGGGCCGAAGATGTTAATAGAGTTCTCTCTCAGAGTACCTGTTGCACCTCTGCTCTTCCACGGGGGTATTCTGCACATCCTGCCATGCCTCCTGGTCTCATGTGATGTTATTTCTGTGTGCAGGTTTGGGATCAGCCACTCCAATATTTTCCATGTGTAAATTATTATGTATCTCTCCCGCCTGCGCTCAAGAAAATACAGATTTAGGCTCTTTAGTCGGTTCCAATAGTTTAAATGTTTTACTGAGTGGATTCTAGCAGTAAAGGCTCTCTGCACGCTCTCCAGGTCAGCAATTTCTCCAGCTTCGAAAGGGGCTGTCATTGTGCAGCAGTACTCCACCCTAGAGAGCACTAGCGTCTAAAAGAGTATCATCATCGGTACAGCATCTCTAGTGTGAAAGGTTCTTGTTATCCAACCTGTCATTTTTCTTGCAGTTGTGACGGCTACTTTATTGTGTTCTTTAAAGGTAAGGTCTTCCGACATGAGTACACCCAGATCATTTACATTGCCTTTTCGTTCTATGTTATGATTTGACTGTGTTTTGTACGTGGTTTCCGTTTTTATATTTATTTTTTTGCGTAGTGCAAGAGCTGGAACTTATCTTCATTAAATACCATATTATTTTCTGTAAGCCATTGAAAGCCCTGGACCCTCCCTCCCTCCACCAGCACGGCTGCATCTCTCCCTCCACCACCATCGACGAACTCCCCCCCTCCCCCCTCCCCACACTTACTATCACGCTCCTCCAGAACAATGAATCAGCGCCCCTCCTGGACATTTAAACCAGTTTATGTCGAGAATGAATGAAGGGGAGAGAGAGGGAGAGAGAGAGAGAGGGAGAGAGGGGTGATAGAGGGTAGATACAGAGAGAGGGGAGAGAGAGGGAGCTCCCTCCGCCATCTCTCCACCCAAAGTAACTACCCTGAAGCCTGTATAACATTTGCAACTCATGTAGAGCTGCAAATGCGGGGGAGCCGAGGTTGTGGGTGGAGAGGATGCGCGCGGTTATACCTATGGAGGATCTCCAGAGTTTCTCTACAACCTCAGTGTTTATATTTGTATATAGATCTTGACAGTTTTGTTCCACAAGTCCGTTTGGGATATGACTTCTTGTGAGAACTTAATCGGTCAGGTTGTTGCTTGCTGCGGCCTGCCTGCCTAGAAATGCATGAAATACCTGGAGCATACCTGGAGAGGGTCTCGAGAGTCCTTCTACTCCCCAAGCCCGGCCTGAGGTCTGGCAATATGTTGTAATGAGGACCAGTCACCACTAACAAGCTAAAAACACCTGTGACGTTGCCTGTGCAGGACAGGATGTGGTCCAGTGATGGAAGGTCGTGCCATGGGAGGCCGTGCCATGGGAGGCCGTGCCATGGGAGGCCGTGCCATGGGAGGTCGTGCCATGGGAGGCCGTACCATGGGAGGCCGTGCCATGGGAGGTCGTGCCATGGGAGGTCGTGCCATGGGAGGCCGTGCCATGGGAGGCCGTGCCATGGGAGGCCGTGCCATGGGAGGTCGTGCCATGGGAGGCCGTGCCATGGGAGGTCGTGCCATGGGAGGCCGTGCCATGGGAGGTCGTGCCATGGGAGGTCGTGCCATGGGAGGTCGTGCCATGGGAGGTCGTGCCATGGGAGGCCGTGCCATGGGAGGGAGCACGCCCAGAGACCACTTGAGGGTAACGATGCCTCGCCTCACTGGTTAGTCACCGCTCGCTTACTCCTTAAATCACTGCTCGCTCACTCTTGTTGACACTTAGGATATACTCAGGTGGCACTTAGTGGCACTCGTCTGTAAAGTCTGGTTAGTGGATCATAAAATGTGTAGTAAATGTAAATTTAGCGGAGTTTACCTCGAGTTTGCCTCGTACTGATTCCCAGGATCCCAGGATTAACGTCCCCGCGGCCTGGTCTCTGACCAGGCCGCTCGCTGCTGGGAATCTGACGTACCTTACATTGAGGTTACCTTGAGGTGCTTCCGGGGCTTAGTGTCCCCGCGGCCCGGTAGTCGACCAGGCCTCCTGGTTGCTGGACTGATCAACCAGGCTGTTAGACGCGGCTGCTCGCAGCCTGACGTATGAGTCACAGCCTGGTTGATCAGGTATCCTTTGGAGGTACTTATCCAGTTCTCTCTTGAACACTGTGAGGGGTCGGTCAGTTATGCCCCTTATGTGTAGTGGAAGCGTATTGAACAGTCTCGGGCCTCTGATGTTGATAGAGTTCTCTCTCAGAGTACCTGTTGCACCTCTGCTTTTCAACGGGGGTATTCTGCACATCCTGCCATGCCTCCTTCTCTCATGTGATGTTATTTCTGTGTGCAGGTTTGGGACCAGCCCCTCAATTATTTTCCACGTGTAAATTATTATGTATCTCTCCCGCCTGCGCTCAAGGGAGTACAGATTTAGGCTCTTTAGTCGGTCCCAGTAATTTAGATGTTTTACTGAGTGGATTCTAGCAGTAAAGGCTCTCTGCACGCTCTCCAGGTCAGCAATTTCTCCAGCTTTGAAAGGGGCTGTCATTGTGCAGCAGTACTCCACTCTAGAGAGCACAAGCGTCTTGAAGAGTATCATCAATGGTACAGCATCTCTAGTGTGAAAGGTTCTTGTTATCCAACCTGTCATTTTTCTTGCAGTTGTGACGGCTACTTTATTGTGTTCTTTAAAGGTAAGGTCTTCCGACATGAGTACACCCAGATCCTTTACATTGCCTTTTCGTTCTATGTTATGATTTGCCTGAGTTTTGTACGTGATTTCTGTAGGAGCCACAGCCAGGTTGATCAGGTGATCTAGCAGTGAACGAGGTCACTGAAGCCGTAAGAACGAGGTCACTGACACTGTAATAACGAGGTCACTGACGCCGTAAGAACGAGGTCACTGACGCTGTAATAACGAGGTCACTGAAGCTGTAAGAACAAGGTCACTGACGCTGTAATAACGAGGTCACTGAAGCCGTAAGAACGAGGTCATTGACGCTGTAATAACAAGGTCACTGAAGCCGTAAAAACGAGGTCATTGACGCTGTAATAACGAGGTCACTGAAGCCGTAAGAACGAGGTCACTGAAGCCGTAAGAACGAGGTCACTGAAGCCGTAAGAACGAGGTCACTGAAGCCATAAGAACGAGGTCAATGATGTCGTAAGAACGAGGTCACTGAAGCCGTAAGAACGAGGTTACTGAAGCCATAAGAACGAGGTCAATGATGTCGTAAGAACGAGGTGACTAGCGTCGTATAAATACTAATACTAACTATAGTACACACCATAAATGAAACTAAGACGACAAGGTGACAGTAGATTAAAACATAATAATATAAACACGACTGAGTACCGCCGTTCCTTACAGGGGTTAGTGTGTTACCCTGAACACTAAGTCACCGCCGAGGTCAACAGTAACGTCACTTAATGAGACAATCAATAACGAGCCACTTAATGCAACAAAGTCAAGGTCAATACAAGTCACCCAGCAGGCGAGAATGACAACCATCCAGAGAAACTGAGGTCACACCAATCAAGTCATTATATCGTTATCAGGTTGTTGATAATAGCACTGATAACATAATGCAGCCAGTCACCTAATAATATCTGCAAGGTCGTGGGACAATGGGGGGGGGGGGGTCAGTAGATAGTGCCTAGCTAAGTGAAGAAATGTGCCAAGAGCACGTTTGGTAACCACAAACTGGTACAGTTTGTGGTTACCAAACAAACTGGTACAGAAGAATGTGTATGTGAACAGAACAATGTGTACAGTATACAATGTGTACATGGTGTACAGAACAATGTGACTGGTACAGAACTGGTACAAAAAGGTACCACAAACTGGTACAGTTTGTAGTTAGTCTGGTTGTTCTGTACTGGTAGAGAACTGGTCTGGTTGACCAGACGACCAACCAGGAGGTTTGGTCGGAGACCGGGCCGGGGGGCCATTCTAGCTGTAAAGGACCAATTGTACTAACGTCCCAAATAATAAAAGAATTTGAGAGAGTGGTCAGGAGTCAGGTCACCAGTTTCATGGAGACCAGTGACACGGACTTCACAAAGGCATTCGATAAATGTGACCATGGAGTGATAGCACACAAAATGAGGTCAATGGGAATAAATGGTAAAGTAGGACGCTGGATACTCAGTTTTCTGTCGAACAGGACACAAAGAGAAACAGTCAACCATATAAAATCGAGTCCAAGCGCAGCTAAAAGCTCAGGGTACAGGACCACTGCTTTTCCTAATTCTCATATCAGATATAGACTCAAATACAAGTCACAGCTTCGTGTCATCCTTTGCAGATGACACAAAAATCAGCATGAAAATTACCTCTGCTGAAGACATTGAAAAACTACAAGCAGATATTCATAAAGTTGTCGATTGGGCAGCAGAAAATAACATGATGTTTAACAGTGATAAATTCCAGGTACTCAGGTACGGTAAAAATGAGAACCATAAACTATAATACAGGGTACAAAACACAATCAAATCTGCCCATAGTAGGAAAACAGCATGTCAAGGATTTGGGAATAATGATGTCTGACGACCTAACGTTTAGGGAGCATAACCAAGCAAATATTGCGTCAGCCAGAAAAATGATAGGATGGATTACGAGAACTTTCAAATCCAGGGATCCCATCACAATGGTTGTACTCTTCAAGTCACTTGTGTTGTCCCGTCTTGAGTACTGCTCAGTACACACTTCCCCCTTCAGAGCAGGAGGTTATCTTGAGGTTATCTTGAGATGATTTCGGGGCTTTTTAGTGTCCCCGCGGCCCGGTCCTCGACCAGGCCTCCACCCCCAGGAAGCAGCCCGTGACAGCTGACTAACTCCCAGGTACCTATTTACTGCTAGGTAACAGGGGCATTTAGGGTGAAAGAAACTTTGCCCATTTGTTTCTGCCTCGTGCGGGAATCGAACCCGCGCCACAGAATTACGAGTCCTGCGCGCTATCCACCAGGCTACGAGGCCCCTATACCAGGCTACGAGGCCCCTATGGAGAGATTGCTGAAATAGAGGGAATACAGCATATACAGCATAGAACATATTCGGCATACATACATAACGCGATAAAGCACCTAAATTATTGGGATCATCTCAAAGCTCTCCAAATGTACTCACTAGAAAGGAGACGAGAGAGAGATACCAAATAATACACACATGGAAAATACTGGATACCTAGTTGATACCTGGTTGATGGGGTTCTAGGAGTTTTTCTACTCCCCAAGACCGGCCCAAGGCCAGGCTTGACTTTTGAGAGTTTGGTCCACCAGGCTGTTACTTGGAGCGACCCGCAGGCCCACATACCCACCACAGCCCGGTTGGTCCGGCTTAGCTCAAGCACTTTGAAAATCGTGGATTGAAGGCCTGCCCCGTAAGAAGCCTAGCCTAAGAGCAGCAGGAAATGGCATGAACGATACGAGCAGGTGGTAAAACTAATTATATACACAACTCTTAAAGTACATGTGATAGGAGAAATTATCGTCAGTAATGAACTGATAAGAAACATAGTGATTACACGCAGATCACATGTTACTGAGATCGTAACCTAATCTCATACAAACATGGACGGTAGACCTGCGCAGCTCATCTCAAATTCAGCAAATTTAATATCAATAATACATTTCTTAACTGGAAACAAATGAACCACGACCTCAAACAAATACGCTGGGAAGAACAGCAGAATGATGCCAAACTTAGTCAGTGCCTGGAGAGAGAGCAGACACAGTGCCACTAGGCATAAATCATACCTTACGGTTACCTTGCGTTGATTTCGGGGGTCAAGGTCCCCGCGGCCCGGTCTCTGATCAGACCTCCTGGTTGGTCTGGACAAACAAGCTGTTGGACGCGGCTGCTCTTAGCCTGACGTATGAACCACCTTACCTTGAGGCTACCTTGAGGTGCTTCCGGGGCTTAGTGTCCCCGCGGCCCGGTCGTCGACCAGGCCTCCTGGTTGCTGGACTGATCAACCAGGCTGTTAGATGCGGCTGCTCGCAGCCTGACGTATGAGTCACAGCCTGGTTGATCAGGTATCCTTTGGAGGTGCTTATCCAGTTCTCTCTTGAACACTGTGAGGGGTTTGCCAGTTATGCCCCTTATGTGTAGTGGAAGCGTGTTGAACAGTCTCGGGCCTCTGATGTTGATAGAGTTCTCTCTCAGAGTACCTGTTGCACCTCTGCTTTTCAACGGGGGTATTCTGCACATCCTGCCATGTCTTCTGGTCTCATGTGGTGTTATTTCTGTGTGCAGGTTTGGGACCAGCCCCTCAATTATTTTCCACGTGTAAATTATTATGTATCTCTCCCGCCTGCACTCAAGGGAGTACAGATTTAGGCTCTTTAGTCGGTCCCAGTAATTTAGATGTTTTACTGAGTGGATTCTAGCAGTAAAGGATCTCTGCACGCTCTCTAGGTCAGCAATTTCTCCAGCTTTGAAAGGGGCTGTCATTGTGCAGCAGTACTCCACTCTAGAGAGCACAAGCGTTTTGAAAAGTATCATCATCGGTATAGCATCTCTAGTGTGAAAAGTTCTTGTTATCCAACCTGTCATTTTTCTTGCAGTTGTGACGGCTACTTTATTGTGTTCTTTAAAGGTAAGGTCTTCCGACATGAGTACACCCAGGTCCTTTACATTGCCTTTTCGTTCTATGTTATGATTTGCCTGCGTTTTGTACGTGGTTTCTGTTTTTATATTTTCAATTTTTCCGTAGCGCATGAGCTGAAACTTATCCTCGTTGAATACCATATTATTTTCTGTAGCCCATAGAAAGACCTGATCTACATCTGATTGGAGGTTTGCCGTGTCCTCTATGTTGCCAACTCTCATGAAAATCCTAGTGTCATCTGCAAAGGATGATACAGTGCTATAGGTTGTGTTCTGGTCTATGTCCGATATGAGGATGAGAAAAAGTACTGGAGCAAGCACAGTACCCTGGGGGACTGAGCTCTTCACGGTTGATGGGCTGGATTTTATTTTGTTGACTATTACACATTGGGTTCTGCCAGTCAGGAAATTGTAGATCCATCTGCCTATTTTCCCGGTAATTCCTTTTGAACGAATTTTATGTGCAATAACACCATGGTCACATTTATTAAAAGCTTTTGCGAAATCTGTGTAAATTACATCAGCGTTTTGTTTGTCTTCCATAGCATCTAATGCCATATCATAGTGGTCCAGCAACTGCGACAGGCAAGAGCGCCCTGTTCTGAAACCATGTTGTCCGGGGTTATGGAGATGCTGTGATTCCATGTATTTTGTGATCTTACTTCTTAGCACTCTCTCAAAAAATTTTATGATGTGCGATGTTAGTGCTATCGGTCTGTAATTTTTTGCCTCTGCCTTATTTCCTCCTTTATGGAGTGGTGCTATCTCTGCTGTTTTTAGTATGTCAGGGATAACGCCAGTATCTAGACTTTGTCTCCACAGAATGTGAAGGGCCTGCGATAGTGGTTTTTTACAGTTCTTGATGAATATGGAGTTTCAAGAATCCGGGCCTGGTGCAGAGTGCATAGGCATACTGTTTATGGCTTCTTCAAAATCTAGTGGGGATAGGGCGACGTCTGATATGAGATTTGATGTTGGTATCATATCCATGAAAAATTCATTTGGGTTATCAATCTTTAGTGCATTTAATGGCTCACTGAAAACAGAGTCGTACTGCTTCCTCAGTAACTCGCTCATTTCTTTGTTGTCATCTGTGAAAGTTCCATCTCCCTTTCGCAGGGGCCCGATACTAGATGTGGTTTTTGATCTTGATTTTGCATAGGAGAAAAAATATTTCGGATTTCTCTCTATTTCACTGATGGCCTTTTGCTCTCTTTGCCTCTCCTGGGTTTTGTATGATTCTTGTAGCTTGAGTTCAATTGTTTCTATTTCTCTACATAACCTTCTTCGCCGTTCTTGAGATAGGGTGCGACTCTCAAGTTGTTCCGCGATTCGTTTTCTTCGCCTATATAGGGAACGACGTTCCCGTTCCAATCTGCATCTCTTTCTCTTTTTTCTTAGGGGTATGCGGTTTGAACATATTTCTAGTGCTACTGAGCTTATTTTTTCCAGGCACTGGTTCAGGTTTGCATTTCCTAGCTGTTCTTCCCAGTTTATTTCTGTGAAGTCCTGGTTTATTTGCTCCCAGTTTATCCGTTTATTATTGAAGTTGAATTTGCTGAAATCTCCTCCACCGGGAATCTGGACTAGTTTTGAAGGTCCATTCCCCATGGTTATCAGAACTTCAATTAAGTTGTGATCTGAGTAACAGGTATTTGTAATCATTATGTTCCCGATCAACTCATCATTATTAGTGAAAATGAGGTCCAGCGTGTTCTCCTTCCTAGTTAGTTCTACTATTTGCTGGTTTAAGGCAAACCTATCGCACATCCGTAGCAGGTCATTTGCATGTGCCTGCTCATTTAGGCTACTTCCTGGTATTCTTTCTGATATTACTGTATTAGCCAGGTGCTTCCATTTCAGGTGCCGTAGGTTGAAGTCCCCAAGCAGGATGATGTTCGGAGCTGGATTTGTGAGGTTTTCCAAGCAGTGTTCAATTTTCATTAGTTGGTCTTTAAACTGCTGAGGGTTTGCCTCCGGTGACTTATATACAAGGACAACAACTACATTTAGGATCTCTATTTTGACTATCAGCACTTCCACCATATCATTTGAGGTGTTTAGCAGCTCAGTACAGATGAGTGTGTCTTTGATGTAGAGGCTGACCCCACCCTGAAGCCGGTGTTTCCTATCACATCTGTAGAGATTGTATTCTGGGATCCATATTTCACCATCAAGGTAGTCCTTTGTGTGAGTTTCCGTTAGGGCTGCAAACACTGCATTTGCCTCATGAAGGAGACCATCTATAAAATGAACTTTGTTGGATTTGCGTGTTTTTATGTGTTTTTGAACTGTGTTTTTCCAAACACAGTTTCAAATGTAGATTTGATGGAGCCCAGTAGACTTAAGAATCTGTGCACCAGTTGATTGACGGTTGAAAGGCGGGACCAAAGAGCCAAAGCTCAACTAGGTGAGTAAACACACACATTCCCCAACGCCGAAAGAGGTACACATAAAAGTCGACCTCTTTCGGGGTTCAAGAGGGACCATGATAAAACACCTCCAAAGGGTACCTGATTAACCGGGCTGTGAGTCCTACAACTGAATGTGTACAGCGGCATCCAACAGCCTGCATGATCAGAGCAGACCTCAGGAGGTGTGGTCAGAAACCGGACCCGCGGAAGAGTGATCCGCAGAACCAACTCAAGGTAACCACAATTGGGAGTGGTAGCCCCATTATACCACAGTGCCATAAGACAACACGAGATGAGCCACACCCGAGAACTTTCACCCCAAACATTCCCCCCAACAAAGGATAAACAAATACAACACACGAATTAGCCAGGTAATGTTTCCCTCTGAGACGAGCACCTGCGAGTATGGCGGGAACAGCCTCAAGAGGTGAGGAGTAAGAGTAACACTGCAAGAGGGAGAACACCTGGGAGGGTGTGTGCGTGCATGTGCGTGTGTGTGGGTGCGCGCGCGCGCGTGTGTGTGTGTGTGTGTGTGTGTGGGTGCGCGTGTGTGTGTGTGGGTGCGCGCGCGCGTGTGTGTGTGTGTGTGTGTGTGTGTGTGTGTGTGTGTGTGTGTGTGTGTGTGTGTGTGTGTGTGTGTGTGTGTGTGTGTGTGTGACGGTCGTTTCCTTGACCTACTTCCTCACCCTCCTCCTCCTCCTCCTCCCACAGGGGCACCCCCACGCAAACACGTTGTTGACGCGATGTATGTCTGGCACGCCTTACCTACCTTCACCTTACCTTACCTCTCTCATCTATAACCACTATCTTCGCCATGCACACACACACAGGGGAGACAAAGAAACAACAAGGGAGGGACATGAACTAAAGGTTACAACTAGTACTCGGCTCCTGCACGAGGGAGATGCAACTCTCACACAACAAAGGAGTGAAACACTGAGGCTACACAACACCTCTAGTCTCAGTGAACCTCTTAACACAATGACAATTGACAAACACACTTAATTGTTGGCAAATTTGCCCCAACCTTGACCCACATCTCAGATGTCGCAACTGTTGCTTGAGGAATACATGACTTACGCTGATGACGTCACGCAAATAATGTGTTACCCTGGACAATCCAAGATGTTCCGGCCCAACAATACCAAGGTTGCAATACAAGTCATAAACGGCTTTGAAAACCAATGGAAAATAAGTACCAAAAAACACTAGTTCCAAATAATACATATTGTTAAAATAAAATCCAGAGCCCATTATTCTTAACAAACCTTCACTACAACATCCGGATGTAGGCAGAAGACTGCGACTCAACAATAATAGAACAGCAATCAAAATTCACTTAAATGACAGAATAAACAAAGGAAAAAAAAGCCTTAGGCAATATGATTTGATTCCGTAGGCTCAGCAAGAACATAGAGCTACACATATACAATGCTCTAGTGTGGCCGCATCTGGAATATCCTCCAGTACCTCTACATACCTTAAAGAAAACTAATATGCAAGGACTACAGGCAGTGCAAAATAATCCCGTTGAAAAGCAGAGGTGCAATTGGTACGCTGAAAAACAGTTCGATTATCAAGGGCCCAAGACTTGTTCACTCTCCCTCTAAACGTAAGGGACACAAATGGCCGACTTGGCGAACTGAACAGTCTCGGGTCAACATCAGAGGCACGGGACTGTTCAATACGTCTCCACTGCATATAAGGGGCATAACTAGCCGACCCCTCACAGTGTTCGAGAACAAACTCGATAGACACTTCCAAAGGATACCTGATCAACCAGACTGTGACTTGTACATCAAACTGCAGGTAGCTGGGGCTAACAGCCTTAGTGACCAGACAGGTCTGGTGACCAGTCTGGTGACCAGCAGGTCTGGTTAGAGACCTGGTCGCGGGGACTTTGATCCCCAGAACCAACAACAGGTATACAGCTCGGGGAGTGGAAGAACCATCCCAAACCCCTCCCCTGCCTCCTCTCCAGGTATGCTGCAGGTATAATACCTGAAACATACCTGGAGAGGGTTCTGGGAGTTCTACTCCCCGAACCCGGCCTGGCCAGGCTCCACTTGTGATAACTTGGTCCAACAGGCTGTTGCTTGGAGCGGCCAGCAACAGCCTGGTATACGAGATTGAAATGGCCAAGATTACTTTCTAATTGTTTATGAAGATCAGATCAATAGTATGTTAGTTCCTAATTAACTGCAGTATCTACTGCTTGAGCGTAAGTTTTTTGTTGCAAACTCTAAAGTATTTCTGTGATTTGTGATGAGATGACTTGTGATGAGATGACTTGTGATGAGATGACTTGTGATGAGATGACTTGTGATGAGATGACTTGTGATGAGATGACTTGTGATGAGATGACTTGTGATGAGATACGTCGTCGTCTCTTCAAAATCTAATGTGTGGTTTGGTCAACATTTTTCAGCCACGTTATTGTGACTTCATCTGAAGATAGACACCCCCCCCCAGTGACACCTGCACCACCACCACCACCACCACCCAGAGAGCACACACACCTGCACCACCACCACCCAAAGAGCACACACCTGCAGCACCACCACAACCCAGAGAGCACACACACCTGCACCACCACCACCACCACCACCCAGAGCACACACCTGCAGCACCACCACAACCCAGAGAGCACACACACCTGCACCACCACCACCACCACCCAGAGAGCACACACACACCTGCACCACCACCACCCAGAGAGCACACACACCTGCACCACCACCACCCAGAGAGCACACACACCTGCACCACCACCACCACCACCACCACCCAGAGCACACACCTGCAGCACCACCACAACCCAGAGAGCACACACACCTGCACCACCACCACCACCACCCAGAGAGCACACACACACCTGCACCACCACCACCCAGAGAGCACACACACCTGCACCACCACCACCCAGAGAGCACACACACCTGCACCACCACCACTCAGAGAGCATACACACCTGCACCACCACCACCACCCAGAGAGCACACACACCTGCACCACCACCACCCAGAGAGCATACACACCTGCACCACCACCACTCAGAGAGCATACACACCTGCACCACCACCACCACCACCCAGAGAGCACACACACCTGCACCACCACCACCCAGAGAGCATACACACCTGCACCACCACCCAGAGAGCACACACCTGCACCCTTGGCCTGGTCTGGGCAAGACAGAGCGGGGAGTACAAAACATCCTCGTCCTCTTGGTCTCAGAGCTCATGACCCCATTAACAGAGACAGACACAGATACCTATATTTACAACCCCCACTCGCTAATAGTACTCCATTAGTCGAGACGGACACAGGTAGGCACGGCCTAGGCCTACCTAGGGACAATATCTCCCCCACAAAAATTCGTAATGTTTTGCCTTACACGCGAGGCAAGACATAAAACAGGCTGATTTGCCCTCACTTTCGCCCCACCAAGAGACACAAGACAGGCACCTCCACTGCCTCTGTTCAACCCTTCATTAGAGGAGATAGATACAGACATGAATGGTTTTCCCCCCTTTGCCTGGCTGCACCCACTGAGGACGGCCCAGGAAAAAAAAAAAAACCTGCCTGGGCCCCCACTGTGTACCCGCCCACCACCAGGATTCGAGTCTGCAGATGTGGGTCATTGAGATTGTCGTCACGAGCCCTTTGTCCACTGCACCTGAAAATTATGCCACCTTCCAGGGTTCAAATTCCTGGCGGGAAAGGTGCGTCTGAGGTTTAATAAAGCCATCCACGTGAGTATACGTTACTGTGGTGACGCGGAAGCTCGACTCGTGAAGCTAAACATGGGTGCTGGAACCCCCGCTACCCAGAGTAACACGTCAGCTAGCCTTCAACACAAGAGTTCCAGTCCAACCCATGTAAGTACTGCAAAATGATCATCTAATACCACTAGCAAATGGGTAGGGAATGCTTGATTATACGTAATACTGTAAATGTGATAAATGATCACTTACTGTTGCAATGAAACAATACGGTGAAGTCACAGAGTTGGTATCACTATTCAGTATGAGTCACAGGGTTGGGATCACTATCCAAAAAGATAAAGGTAAAATATTTATCAGGGGAAAGCGCCAAGCCATCACGACTGTATAGCACTTGGAAGGGGTCAGCATAAGGATTTGGGATGGGACGGGGGGAAGGAATGAATAGTGCCCAATCCGTAAAGTCTCGGATTTAACTGTCCAAAAAGAGCCGCAGGGTTGGGATTCACTATCCAAAATGAACTAAATTCATGTCGGGGTCAGTTGTGAGAAGAAAAACAACATACAGTCAGTTAAGCACGTATGGGGGGAAAAACATTCGATGACTTATAGACCTACTTCCACACCCACCCAGGCGTCTCTCCACACACACTGCCTACCACACCTCCCTCCACAACCCACCCATCTCCCACACGTGCACAACCTACCCATACAAAATGGAGCCATCACATTAACTTCTGGAGTGCCAAGAACTGCCTAAACATCTAATCTACGGGAGCAGTTGTCTGTCCCCAGTGTTAAAAGGAGAATTAAGGAATTGAATGCTAAGGTTGCAATTAGGATAGCCAGAGATCCCCATTACAATGATATTGCCAAGAAAAAAAGTGTTCTGTGCTACTTACAGGAGGAAACAGGAGAAACCAAAAATGTCATCACAGATCAAGGATTTGGGAATAATGATGTCTGACGACCTAACGTTTAGGGAGCATAACCAAGCAAATATTGCGTCAGCCAGAAAAATGATAGGATGGATTACGAGAACATTCAAATCCAGGGATCCCATCACTATGGCTGTACTCTTCAAGTCACTTGTGTTGTCCCGTCACTTTCCCCTTCAGAGCAGGAAAGATTGCTGAAATAGAGGGAATACAGAGAACATATACAGCACGCATAGACGAGATAAAACACCTAAATTATTGGGACCGTCTCAAAGCTCTCCAAATGTACTCACTAGAAAGGAGACGAGAGAGATACCAAATAATATACACATGGAAAATACTGGAGGGCCAGGTCCCAAATCTACACAGTAAAATAACAACGTATTGGAGTGAACGATATGGAAGAAAATGCAGAATAGAACCAGTGAAGAGCAGAGGTGCCATGGGCACACTCAGAGAACACTATAAACATCAGAGGTCCGCGGTTGTTCAACGTCCTCCCAGCAAGCATAAGAGATATTGCCGGAACAACCGTGGACATCTTCAAGAGAAAACCGGACTGTTTTCTAAGAGAAGTGCCGGACCAACCGGGCTGTGGTGGGTATGTGGGCCTGCGGGCCGCTCCAAGCAACAGCCTGGTGGACCAAACTCTCACAAGTCGAGCCAGGCCTCGGGCCGGGCTTGGGGAGTAGAAGAACTACCAGAACCCCATCAAGCAGGTATCAAGCAGATCAGTATGCTACCTGACAGCTGGGTGGACAGCGCTTCGGATTCGTCATCCTGAGGTTCCGGGTTCGATCCCTGGTGGAGGCGGAGACAAATGAGCAAAATACTTCTTTCACCCCTGATGCCCCGTTACCTAGCAGTAAATAGGTACCTGGGAGCCTGGGAGTTTGTAACATCTGCTGATGTTGAATTGACTAAATGTAAACTCTGTCAGCAGAACTATTCGCATACTTTGCGTCATTATATAATGGAATGTAAAAAATCGCGGAATTCAGAGATAACACCATCAATAGTGTCCAAGAAATGTGTAATTACTTCATTCATAATGATGTGCTGCCCGAAATCTTAGCGAATTATCCAAAATTTGCTTACTGTAGGTAATGCATGCACATGACTGTAAAGCTGCCGCCCAGTTGGGTGGGTGTGCAGCAAGACTAGTAACTGTGTGACTCATCATAGATGTAAAGTGCCTTCTATACTGACTGTTGTGAGCCTCTTGTTAAATCACTTGTGATACAAAGATTATTGATGAGTGTATTTGTGTGGGTGATTGAATATGTATGTGTATGTATATATGTATATGTATATATATGTATGAGTATGTGTACATGTATATATAACATTAATAATTGTGTAACTAGCGTCAAAAGATTGTTATTTGCTTAGCTAAACGAACTAGAGGGTTCAGTTCCTGAACCGATTATGTGCCTCTGTAACCCTTTACACCACCGCCCACGGGATTGGTATGGGGTGCATAATAAAGAAATGAAATGTGAATGAAATGACAGCTGCTCCGGACTGCTTCCCGGGGGTGTGTAACAAAAAGGAGGCCTTGTCGAGAACCGGGCCGCGGGGACGCTAAGCCCCGAAATCATCTCATCATCTCAAAATAACTGTTCCTAAAAGATTTCTCCATTTTGCACCCCCCCCCTTACCTTGAGGTTACCTTGAGGTGTTTTCGAGGCTTAGCGTCCCCGCGGCCCGGTTCTCGACTAGGTTTCCTCGTTGCGAGATTGATCAACCAGGCTGTTGGACGCGGCTGCTCGCAGCCTGACGTATGAATCACAGCCTGGTTGATCAGGCATCCTTTGGAATATAACGTAAGATTTTAAGGTTGACAATGTTACTCTTCTTGTTTAAGAAGCTGTTCACTTGACACAGTTAAGCAAGTCCCAGCTGTGTCTGGGTAAGTGACAGGATGAACAACCCAGCCGGTTTTCTTACTATTGGGGAGTGTTGTACATGCTGCTTTGGCAGTTTGGCGGTATGTCCACCCATAGGAAAAGTGACGCTGCCCATTAAATTGGCCCCTCGAGGCAAAATAACAAATTAACTTACTCATCTGTGCTCACATACCCTCCCAGTCTCCACCCATATACATCCACCTGGCCTT